>NW_026974535.1:1921317-1934499 GCF_015220805.1 Pogoniulus pusillus | reverse complement strand
CTTCTCTAGTTATTATCTCTCTTTACATTGTTATACTTATGCTATAAGAAATACAATTTCATCTTTCCCTGACTTCCAAAAAAAGGGTCTGTGTTGTGGTGAGTTTATTTCTCCCCAGGGGAGGGATCTGCCCTAACCCGGGACAGTGATGTGCATCTTGGTTCTGCTGCATATCCAATGATTTGTGGGAGAAAACTACTATTCTGATTTTGAACGCTGCTAGTTTGCTTTGAAAATCGATGTGTTTCTGCTGGAAATCTACCGATTCATACTGTAAATGTGAGCCTTCGGTTATGAACTCATCTGTTTTGTGGTGTACATCTTTATTCTGCTGCATACAGAGTAAATGTATTGTTTTGCAGCTGAACTCTTCTTTTTTTTTGGTGTACATCTTCATTGTGCTGCATATCTAATGATTTATAGGAGAAAACTTCTGTTCTGATTTTGAACTCGCCTATTTGTTGTGAAAATTGATGTGTTTCTGCTGGAAATCTACCGATTCACAATGTAAATGTAAAGTTTTCGAGCTTAGCTCTTCTGTTTTGTGGTGTATGTCTAGGTTGCTCATCATATGTAACGATATATGGGAGAAAACTACCGTTGTGATTTTGAATGCTGTCGTGGAGGGCCTGTATGCCCGAAAAGAGGCTTATTTATGCCTTGCATGCCTGGACATGTTTTTCTGCCAGGACGCCTGGTTGTAAAGAATTTGTGTAAGCCACACACACCCAGCTCATGTCTCCCTGGGGCAAACTCATGTGATCCCCATATTTGGGAGAGTGCAGGCAAGAACCTCCTCCCTATTATGGTAAGGTTTGGCAAACTGCCAACCTGATTGGTCACTCTAGTGGCCAAAGGGCACATTAATCTCGGCCCACAGTCCATAAAGAGGGATGCACAGGAGAACCACGTGCTCAGCTCTCTGAACCTGCCTGCAGCGCAGCTCAGCTCTCTGACCCACCTGCAAAGATCAGACACAGATCTGACCTTCACCTGAAGTGCTCAGCCACTCATACTCACATGCTCAGATGCCATTGCATAGCTCCGATGCTCTCTGAGTCTCAGACCTCATGCTTTGATCCAATCGCAGCTCTTGCCTGCGTACTTTAGATGCAGAGCTCATTTAAGCCTGCACATTTATATAAAAGGAGCCTATAGCTTCCTAAACCAGCTGTGCATATCTGCAAGTTATATTGCTATCAGGACCTGATCCTGTACCATTGCTTTATCTACAGAGCTCAGTCTCCCAGCAGCCAAGCACACTTTGCATGCCCGCTGCTTATTGCCTGGTAAAAGCCATTGCCGCGGAGAGAACGAGGAAGCAGACTTCTGGATTGTCTGCACCCACACACCCACGGCCTGAACCCATGAAGGAATCATGCCAGAGACTGCACGGACATTCTTCTCCTGTTCCTGTAACCCTGCCAAGCTGATAATCCCTGGACGCAGTATCCAGAAGAAGACAGCAGCATCAAGGCAGAGATTGACCCTCGCCAGGAGAACAAAGGTTAGAAAATACCTATTACCCCAGAGACTGGGAAGATTTATCATTTCCCCCCAAGCCGGGAAGATTCCAGCATCCAAGTCCACAGGCAGAGCCCCTGAAGTCCAGACATTGGGCATAGGCTGTGACACAACCCCGGAGGGTGATTAATAATTAATAATAACACTTGTGAGTAAAGTTTTAATACCTCTGTAAATATAAGTCACCTCTGCCTTAGCGCAGAGTTTCAGGCCTCTCTGCTGGGCAAATAGCATAAGCTCCCAAGCAGCACTAAGTCAAAAGGGAAACTCCTCTCTCTGTTTATAGTTTGAATGTTCTGCTAGTTAAATAACCAAATCCCTGTATATATTCTGCCCTAATTGTATTCATAACCTTGCACCAAGCTAAATTTTAATACACAGTGGTTGGGGGTGGTAAGAGTTCATAAATATTAAATTTAATAAATTATATTTTTATATAAAATTAATATTGCCTCAAATTAATCTCTCACCTCCGCCAAATAGGTGTAGGTACAGAAATCCCCCTCCACAACAAACGCTGCTAGTTTGTTGTGAAAATTGATGTGTTTCTGCTGGAAATATACTGACTCACAGTGTAAATGTATTGTTTCAGAGCTGAGCTCTTCTGTTTTGTGGTGCATGTCTCGGTTGTGCTGCATATCTAATGATTTATGGGAGAAAACTAGCGTTCTGATTTTGAACGCTGCTACTTTGTTGTGAAAATCGATGTGTTTCTGCTGGAAATCTACCAATTCATATTGTAAATGTGTGGTTTCCAGCTGAACACTTCTGTTTTGTGGTGTGCGTCTAGGTTGCTCGTCATATGTAATGATTTATGGGAGACAACTACTGTTCTGATTTTGAACTCTGCTAGTTTATTGCAAAAATCGATGTGTTTCTGCTGGAAATCTACTGATCCATGCTGTAAATGTGTACTTTCAAGCTGAACACTTCTGTTTTGTGGCGTACATCTAGGTTGTTCATCATATCTAATGATTCAGGAGAGAAAACTACTGTTCTAATTTTTAACTCTGCTAGTTTGTTGTGAGAATCAATGAGTTTCTTCTGGAAATGTACCAACACACAGCGTAAATGTATTGTTTTGGAGGTGAACTCTTCTGTTTTGTGATGTACATCTTGGTTCTGCTGCATATCTAGTGATTATTGGGAAAAAAATGCTGTTCTGATTTTGAACGATGCTAGTTTGTTGTGAAAATCAATATGTTTATGCTGGAAATCTACCGATTCATACTGTAAATGTGAGCCTTCGGGTATGAACTCATCCGTTTTCTGGTGTAAGTCTTGGTTCTGCTGCACACAGAGTAAATGTATTGTTTTGCAGCTGAGCTCTTCTGTTTTGTGGGGTATGTCTTCGTTGTGCTGCATATCTAATGATTTATAGGAGAAAACTACTATTCTGATTTTGATCTCTGCCAATTTGTTGTGAAAACCGATGTGTTTCTGCTGGAAATCTACCGATTCACAATGTAAATGTATTGTTTTGGAGCTGAGCTCTTTTGTTTTGTGGTGTACGTCTCAGTTGTGTCGCATATCTAATGATTTAGGGAAGAAAACTATTGTTCTGATTTTGAACTCTGCTAGTTTGTTGTGAAAATCCATGTGTTTATGCTGGAAATCTACTCACTCACCATGTAAATGTACTCTTTCAGTGCTGAACTCATCTATTTTGTGATGTGCGTCTTGGTTCTGCTGCATATCTAATGATTTTTGGGAGAAAACTACTGTTCTGATTTTGATCTCTGCCAATTTGTTGAGAAAATTGATGTGTTTCTGCAGGAAATCTACCGATTCACAATGTAAATGTATTGTTTCGGAGCTGAGCTCTTCTGTTTTTTGGTGTACATCTCAGTTGTGCCGCATATGTAATGATTTAGGGGGGAAAACTACTGTTCTGATTTAGAATTCTGCCTATTTGTTGTGAAAATTGATGTGTTTCTTCCAGATATCGACCAACTCACAGTGTAAATGTATTGTTTCCGAGCTGAACTGATCTCTTTTGTCGTGTGCATCTTGGTTCTGCTGCATATCTAATGATTTATGGGAGACAACTACTGTTCTGATTTTGAACTCTGCTAGTTTGTTGAGGAAAGCAGCCAGGAGGAAAGGGATCTGGGGGTACTGATAGACAGTAGGCTGAAGATAAGCCAACAGTGTGCCCAGGTCGCCAAGAGAGCCAATGGCATTCTGGCCTGCATCAGGAACAGTGTGGCCAGTAGGACAAGGGAGGTTATTCTTCCCCTGTACTCAGCACTGGTCAGGCCACACCTTGAGTACTGTGTCCAGTTCTGGGCCCCTCAATTCAAGAGAGATGTTGAGGTGCTGGAACATGTCCAGAGAAGGGCGACAAAGCTGGGAAGGGGCCTGGAACACAAACCCTATGAGGAGAGGCTGAGGCAGCTGGGGTTGTTTAGCCTAGAGAAGAGGAGGCTCAAGGGGCACCTCATTGCTGTCTACAACTACCTGAAGGGACATTGTAGCCAGGTGGGGATTGGTCTCTTCTGCCAGGCAACCAGCAATAGAACAAGGGGACACAGTCTCAAGTTGTGCCGGGGAAAGTATAGGCTGGATATTAGGAGGAAGTTCTTCACAGAGAGAGTGATTTCCCATTGGAATGGTCTGCCCAAGGAGGTGGTGGAGGCACCGTCCCTGGAGGTCTTCAAGAAAAGACTGGATGAGGCACTTCGTGTCATGGTCTAGTTGACTGGCTAGGGCTGGGTAATAGGTTGGACTGGATGATCCTGGAGGTCTCTTCCAACCTGGCTGATTCTATGATTGCTTCACAAGCTGCTGTAGAAATTGGCCATCCTCTGGATCTACACTCGTAGTAGAGGTCCGACTTTCCTGAATGGCCTCTTTTAATATGTAACCATTCAGCTAGTCGCTGTTGGGGTACGGAGGCTGGCGAGAGGCGAGATCGGGGAGCTGACGACTCGAGACAGCAGCTTCTAGGCATCTGTGCATCAGTACGATTTATTAAGGCAATACAATGGCTTATATAACCCCCAGAGGGGGTGTGCACAACTGTGATGGTTTGGGCTTTTACCCGCCCCCCCACACTTTTGGAATTGCCCCAGCTAACTCAGATGGCCTCTGGGAATATAAATGAAGCTATTTATTTTACAGCAGCAAATATACAAGCAGCTATTTACAAAATATACAGTTATATACAGAAATATACAAAAGATAAACAATACAGAAGCACAACTCCCCTCCCAGAAACCTGAGTCCCCAGGAGGGGCTCTCAAACCACCCCAACACCTCCCCTTTCCCTCTCAACCTTACCCCAGTTCTCAGGAAGAAAAGAGGTGCAGCCAAGAGGTTAGGGAGCAACGTTAGTGGCAGCAGGGTTAATGAGATGTGACTAGGTCTGAAGGCAAAGGCAGAAGTGAATGACAAAATGGAGAGTGTTTTACTTCTTCTTCCCAGAGTTCTCAGCGTGACTGTGAGCGAAGGAGACACAATTGTTTTCATTTCACTGCCCGTTATCTAGTTCTTTTACCAAAACATTCTAGCTTGCTTCAAACTAGCACAACAACCAGCCTGGGGCTGGCAGAAGTGGACAGTACAGATTGATCCCAAGTTAAATGGAAGGCAGAGATAGGTTACCTGTGGTAAACAACCTGTGAGTACCACCCAGGGGGGCTGGCCAGGGTCAGCCCCCCTGGGGCTGTGTCCGCCCCGGGGGCTGGCAGATTCCACCCCCTGACAGCTGTGCGTGGGTTGCTCACTGTTCTCAGCCTAGGCCCCTGGGAGCCTGTAAGGCTCCAAGGACACTTCTCATCACAGGGCCTGATGTTTACATTCCATACCTCACTGCAGGAGAAAGCTTCCCACAAGTCGCCACCAACCATCTTTTTCATCACTAACCATATTTATCTTTGCCAGGTAATCCACCTGCTCATTCCAGGTTGCTGCCGGGGTTTGCTTTTTGGAGTGCCCTTTTACCCAGCCCACTTTGAGGGGTCTGTATTGGCTTATTTCCAATAGCCTCTGCCAGTCAGTAGCCCTCCAAACTTCTACATTCGAAACCTTCCACTGATTTGCCTCCCACTGGCAAATCCACTCGGTGGCGCCTTTGAATGTGGAGTAGGAATCAGTGTAGATGGTCTCTGCTCCATGCTCTGCTGCTAGCATGAGAGCATGTAGTTCTCCCACTTGTGCACTGCCATCAGCCTCCTCAGTGATAGTTTGGCCCGTGTCAATTTCCAGAGCTGCGGCTTTGTAACGCCACTTAGACTCTACCCTCTGTCAGAGTCTGTAGTCATTTCAGGAGCGACCTGAATAGGAGGCGGCTTGTAAGGGTGGACAAGCAGTGCTTTGTCAGGGTTTATGGGCTGCTGTAGTTTGGATACTTTTGTAGGCCCTTCTCTTAATGGCATGAGCTGTGCGATTCCCTCTAGATAGGCGTATCACTTTCTTATGGTAGCCTTCTGGGCAATCCCTTCTGGTGGAGGAGATCCTTTGAGGATCACTCTCAACAGCGGGAAAGGGCCCTGCACTACGATGTCTTGGGTAGCGTGGAGTTTCTCTGCCTCCTTGACAGCTCGAGTTAGGGAAAGGAGTCCATTTTCCCACTCCGAGTACCGTGCCTCGGTCTCTTTGAACGCCGTAGATGAGAATAAGAGAGCAGGACTAGACCATGTCAACTAGACCATGGCACTAAGTGCCTCATCCAGTCTTTTCTTGAAGACCTCAACTTCCACTATGGTGCTTCGTTTGTCACCCAGTAGCCACAGCCTTGTTTTGGCCAAGTGGCAGGCGTCAGGCCGTCCTGTGACACCCATGATTTTTACCTTTTTCCTAGATGGCAAGATTCTCAGGCGTTTCACCAGTTACACATTGAGCACAGTTTGACCCCACACAATGATGTCGTTGATGAACTGGATGTGCTCTGGAGCTTTACCTTTCTCCAGTGCATTGTGGATGACTGAGTGACAGATAGTTGAGCTGTGTTTCCACCCCTGAGGCAAACAGTTGAACTGGTACAGGATTCCTCTCCAGGTGAATGCAAATGAGGCCTGCACTCCTTTGCTATGGGAATAGAGAAGAAAGCATTAGAAATGTCTATGGTAGCATACCATTTAGCCTCCTTCGATTCCAGCTCGTACTGGAGTTCCAGCATGTCCAGCACAGCTGCGCTCATGGGTGGAGTCACCTCATTGAGGGCACGAAAATCAACAGTCAGCCTCCAATCTCCGTTAAGTTTACGCACAGGCCAGATGGGACTGTTGAAAGGTGAATGAGTTCAACCGTCTACTGCTATGACTGTGACATTTGTGCTGCTATTAAGCAAGCTAAGCGAATCAAGCCCTTATGGTATAGTGAGAGATGGTCAAAGTACAAGTATGGTGAAGCTTGGCAGATTGAATACATCACTTTACCTCGATCTCATTCTGGCAAGCAGTATGTACTGACGATGGCAGAGGCCAGCACCGGATGGCTGGAAACCTATCTGATTCCACATGCTACTGCACGTAACACCATTCTTGGCTTGGAGAGACAGATCATGTGGATACATGGAACTCCAGAGAGAATCGAGTCAGACAATGGTACTCATTTCAAGAACAGTCTTAGGAAAAACTGGGCCAAAGAGCATGGTATTGAATGGATCTACCACATACCCTACTGTGCACCAGCTTCAGGGAAGATTGAGCGCTACACCGGTTTGCTGAAAACACCCCTCAAAGCCATGGGGGTGGAACTCTGAAAAACTGGAACAGACATTTAGCAAAAGCTACCTGGATGGTTAAATAGCAGAGGTTCAGTAAACAGAGCAGGACCTGCACAATCAGACTTGGTCCAAACAGTAGACGGTGATAAAGTTCCTGTTGTACATGAAAAGAATCTGTTAGGGAAAAGTGTTTGGGTATTTTCTCCTTCGGGCGAAGGGAAACCTGTCCGAGGGGTGGTGTCTGCTGAAGGTCCTGGTCACACCTACTGGGTAATGCAGGAGAATGGTGAAATCCAGTGTATTCCACAGAGAAATCTAACTTTAGCTGAGAGAGTTTAAATTCAGAGTGTATAATACAAGCTGTTAGGAGTTTTCTATTCTAGGTACCATCGGATTCCAACACTGAAAGAATCTACGAGAGAATCGACAGTACGTGAGCACGAACCCAATGTCACCTGGGAGTCCGTGTTCTCATCTCACCTGGGAGGAGACAAAATGTTCTGAGCTTTTGAATCACCTACATCTGAGATAGCCGGAATGAAGTGTGAACTGAACTTATGATATTCATTTATGTAAATATTGGTTTAGATTAGATCAGTTCTTAGCAATACTCTGTGTGAAGTGGACAGGAGGTGGATTGTGCTAGTTTGAAGCAGGCTAGAATGTTTTGGTGAGAAGAACTAGATCATATGCTGTGAAAGGAAAACAATGATGATGTCTACTCCCCTCAGAGTCTTGCTGAAGAAGGAACGAAAACATTAGATAACACTCTCGCCATTTTGTCACACTCTGCCTTGAGCTTCTGACTGAGCTGCATCTCCCTAACCTCACTGCCACTGACCTTGCTTCTTAACTTCTTGGCTGAACCTCTTTTCATCCATAGGATTGGGGTAAGGTTGAGAGGGGCAGGGGGAAGGTTCAGGGGTGGTTGAGAGCCCCTCCTGGGGACTCAGGTTTCTGGGAGGGGAGTTGTGCGTCTGTATTGTTTATCTTTTGTATATTTCTGTATATAACTGTATATATTGTAAATAGCTGCTTGTATATTGTGCTAGCTGTAAATAAATAGCTTCATTTATATTCCCAGAGTCCAGCTGAGTTAGCTGGGGTACTTTCTAAAGTGTGGGGGGGCAGGTCATAGCCAAACCACCACATATTTTATTTGCCTTCCCCAACATGGGGCAAATTTATTTGAGTGACTCTTAGTTAACTCTGGGAATCAGAATGAAGGTAATAAAGCAGCTATTGTACTTGGGGGGGCTATTGTGCGGCCTGTTCTCTGTTTTCTTGTGTACAATTGGATCAAAGACCTAATTGGTTATTTCTTGCTTCATGTAGTTTTTAAGAAGGTCAAAGCTAAACTTACAAGCATTTTCTGGTCCTGGGGTGATTTCATTCTTGGGTATGCTGGTTTTAATGTCACTGAAAATCTTACCAGTAATATTACAGGGGTATTTGCCAGTAATATTACAAGCAATCAAAATACTGCTTTAAGTACAGCCCTGATGAGGGTAATTCAACCCCGAACTGAGATGCCGGACCCTTGTAAAGATTTTTACACAAAGCAGACCATGGCAGGACTGATGTGTGTCAATCTATGTATTATAGTTTTAATTTTCATAATAATTCTGGCATTATGTGTGAAAAATTCAAATGCAATACCTGTAAAAACTTGGAAGGTTTCTGTTTCAAAAGCAAATGGCTCAGTGTCTCAGAAGCAGTGTACCAGTGGAAATCAACAACAATTACTTTCTCCCCAGACAAATTCAGGATTACAGCCAGGGATGATTTTGCAGCAACCAAACCAAAACACAGATAATTTGGGAACATCACCTCCTTCCCAGCCAGGGACAGTTACTGTACCTCCTTCTTCAGATTCTGGGCAGACTGCCAATGTTCCTGGCGGGAATGATAACAAACAACAATTGGAAGGCGTCTCAGGAGCACAGGCAGGTAACCAAAGTCAGAATGTACCCACAAATAATAACACTGATAACAGTAACACTGGCCCAGTCAGACCAAGTCCCAATAACACCAGCTCAGCCAGTTCGAATCCCCAGCCAGCAGACCAGAACCCTGTTACTTCTAAGGCAGATCTGAACTCACAGACTCCAGGTCAGACCCCCAATGATACAAACCCTCCAGCAGACACGTCAAAGTCTGTTGCTGTGCAGGCCTTTTTGGCACGTGCTAAGGCGAAAGCTAAGTGATGGTTTGGGCATTAACCCTCCCCCCCACACTTTTGAATTTGCCCCAGCTAACTCAGACGGACCCTGGGAATATAAATGAAGCTATTTATTTTACAGCAGCAAATATACAAGCAGCTATTTACAAAATATACAGTTATATACAGAAATATACAAAGGATAAACAATACAGAAGCACAACTCCCCTCCCAGAAACCTGAGTCCCAAGGAGGGGCTCTCAAACCACCCCAACACCTCCCCTTGCCCTCTCAACCTTACTCCAGTTCTCAGGAAGAAGAGAGGTGCAGCCAAGAGGTTAGGGAGCAAGGTTAGTGGGAGCAAGGTTAATGAGATCTGACTAGGTATGAAGGCAAATGCAGAATGAAAAAACAAAATGGAGAATGTTTTACTTCTTCTTCCCAGAGTTCTCAGCGTGACGGTGAGTGAAGAGACACAATTGTTTTTCATTTCACTGCCCATTATCTACTTCTTTTACCAAAATATTCCAGGTCGCTTCAAACTAGCACAATCCACCCCTGTCTACTTCGCTCAGAGTATCGCTGAGAATTATCCAATCTAATCTAAACCAATATTTACAGTAAAACAATATATACAAGTTCAGTTCACACTTCAATCAGATGTAGGTGATCCAAAAGCTCAGAACAGGGACTCCCAGGTGACGTTGGATTCGTGCTCACGTACTGTAGATTTCTCTCAGAGATTCTTCCAGTGTTGGGCGCCGATGGTACCTAGAACAGAAAACTCCTAACAGCCTATATTAGACACTCTGAATTTAAACTCTCTCAGCTAAGGTTAGATTTCTCTGTGGAATACACTGAATTTCACCATTCTCCTGCATTACCCAATATGTATGACCAGGACCTTCAGCAGAAACCACCCCTCGGACAGGTTTCCCTTCGCCCGAAGGAGAAAATACCCAAACAGTTTTCCCTAACAGACTCTTTTCACGTACAACAAGAACTTTATCACCGTCTACTGTTTGGACCAAATCTGATTGTGCAGGTCCTGCTCTGTTTACTGAACCTCTACTATTTACCAACCAGGTAGCTTGTGCTAAATGTTTGTCCCAGTTTTTCAGAGTTCCACCCCCCATGGCTTTTAGGGTGGTTTTCAGCAAACCGTGGTAGCGTACAATCTTCCCTGAAGCTGGTGCATAGTAGGGTATATGATAGATCCATTCAATACCATGCTCTTTGGCCCAGTTTTTCCTAAGACTGTTCTTGAAATGAGTACCATTGTCTGACTCGATTCTCTCTGGAGTTCCATGTCTCCACATGATTTGTCTCTCCAAGCCAAGAATGGTGTTGCGTGCAGTAGCATGTGGAACTGGATAGGTTTCCAACCATCCAGTACTGGCTTCCACCATTGTCAGCACATACTGCTTGCCAGAACGAGATTGAGGTAAAGTGATGTAGTCAATCTGCCAGGCTTCACCATACTTGTACTTTGACCATTTCTCACCATACCATAAGGGCTTGATTCGCTTATCCTGCTTAATAGCAGCACAAATGTCAGTCATAGATGACTTGGGTGATAGCGTCCAAGGACAAGTCAATTGACCTATCGCGAGCCCATCGGTATGTTCCATCTCTGCCTTGATGTCCAGATGAGTCATGGGCCCACCGAGCTAAGAACAGTTCACCTCGGTGTTTCCAATCAAGGTCAATGTCAAGTTCAGAGTTGGCATCAACTTGAGCAATCTTAGCAGCTTGGTCTGCCTTCTGGTTATGTTGATGTTCCTCCGTAGCTCTGCTCTTAGGCATGTGTGCGTCTATGTGCCGCACTTTCACTGGAGTTCTCTCCAGCCGTGAGTCAATGTCGTGCCATAGATCAGCACACCAAATAGGCTTTCCTTTCCTCTGCCAACCATTCTTCTTCCAGTCCTTTAGCCAACCCCATAGAGCATTGGCTACCATCCACGAGTCGGTGTAGAGGTAAAGGATAGGCCAATTCTCACGTTCAGCCACATCATGAGCAAGTTGAATAGCTTTTACCTCAGCGAACTGACTGGATTCTCCTTCGCCATCTCTCGCTTCGGTAACTCTCCTGGTTGGACTCCAAACCGCTGACTTCCATATTCGCTTGTTCCCAACAAGACGACAGGAACCATCTGTAAACAAAGCATAGTTCTTTTCCTGATCAGAGAGATCACCATAGGGAGGAGCTTCCTGAGCACGAGTTATTTTCTCCTCTGGAGGTTTGGAACAGTCTGTGCCTTCCAGCCAGTTGGTGATCACCTCCACCAGACCAGGTCAATCAAAATTACTCATTCGTGCTCGTTGGGTTATCAAAGCCATCCATTTAGACCAGGTTGCATCTATCACAGTATCACAGTATCATCAGGGTTGGAAGAGACCTCACAGATCATCAAGTCCAACCCTTTACCACAGAGCTCAAGGCTAGACCATGGCACCAAGTGCCACATCCAACCTTGCCTTAAAGTGCCCCAGGGACGGCGACTCCACCACCTCCCCGGGCAGCCCATTCCAGTGTCCAATGACTCTCTCAGTGAAGAACTTTCTCCTCACTTCGAGCCTAAATTTCCCCTGGCACAGCCTGAGCCTGTGTCCTCTCGTTCTGGCGCTGGCCACCTGAGAGAAGAGAGCAACCTCCTCCTGGCCACAACCACCCCTCAGGTAGTTGTAGACAGCAATAAGGTCACCCCTGAGCCTCCTCTTCTCCAGGCTAAACAATCCCAGCTCCCTCAGCCTCTCCTCGTAGGGCTTGTGCTCGAGGTCTCTCATCAGCCTCGTCGCCCTTCTCTGGACACGCTCAAGCATCTCAACGTCGCTTCTGAACTGGGGGACCCAGAAATGAACACAATACTCAAGGTGTGATCTAACCAGTGCAGAGTACAAGGGCAGAATGACCTCCCTGCTCCTGCTGACCACACCATTCCTGATGCAGGCCAGGATGCCACTGGCTCTCTTGGCCACCTGGGCACACTGCTGGCTCATGTTCAGGCGGGTATCAATCAGCACCCCCAGATCCCTCTCTGTCTGGCTGCTCTCCAGCCACTTCAACCCCAGCCTGTATCTCTGCGTGGGGTTGCTATGGCCAAAGTGCAGCACCCTGCACTTGGAGCTATTGAGCACCATCCCATTGGACTCTGCCCATCTGTCCAGGCGGTCAAGGTTCCGCTGCAGAGCCCTTCTGCCTTCCAACTCAGTCACATCTGCCCCCAGCTTGGTGTCATCTGCAAACTTGCTGATGACTGACTCGATGCCCTCATCCAGATCATCTATGAAGATGTTAAAGAGGATGGGGCCCAGCACAGATCCCTGAGGGACACTGCTGGTGACTGGCCGCCAGCTGGATGTGGCACCATTCACCACCACTCTCTGGGTCCGGCCCTCCAGCCAGTTCCTAACCCAGCACAGAATGTTGACATACAAGCCGTGGGCTGACAGCTTAGCCAGCAGTTTGCTGTGGGGGACAGTGTCAAAGGCCTTGCTGAAGTCCAGATAGACCACATCCACAGGCCTCCCCACATCCACCAAGCGGGTCACCTGATCATAGAAGGAGATCAGGTTAGAAAGGCAGGATCTGCCCTTCATAAACCCATGCTGGCTGGACCTGAGCCCTTTGCCATCCCTCAGGTGCGCTCTTATCACCCCCAAGATAACCTGTTCCATCAGTTTCCCTGGCACTGAGGTCAGGCTGACGGGTCTGTAGTTCCCAGGTTCCTCCATCCGACCCTTCTTGTGGATGGGGACCACATTGGCCATTTTCCAGTCTCCTGGGACCTCTCTGGTGAGCCAGGACTGCTGGAAAATGATGGAG